>NC_056744.1:742024146-742071646 GCF_019279795.1 Protopterus annectens
GTTAGGGTTAGGACGCTGGTGAGGTGAGTGTGCGAAAGTGACAGAGTTTAGGGTTAGGGACAGGTTAAGTGAGTTAGGGTTAGGGCAAGTGTAAGGTGAGTGTGCGATAGTGACAGACCTTAGGGTTAGGGTTTGGTTAAGGTAAGTGGATAGATAGTAGTGTTTGTATAGTTTAGTGTAGGGTTAGATGTATGATTTTAAGTGTAAGTGTGTGGATTGCTGTTTTTTTGGTATGCCTGTGTTGTGTGAATGTGTTTCGGAATAGCGAAATATTTCCCTGGGAAAACATTTGCTGTTCTGAATGTTCGATATTGTGTGCTTTAGATTATTTAGGTTCGATTAAATGGTGTTCGGTGTTTTCGGCTTTCGATGACGTGATATAAACGCGTATACATTACTAACTGTACAGAAATGGCATACACCAGTGGTATTAAGAGGGAGGTATCTGTGTGATACTTGTCTGCAGAATGCTGATTGTGGTGAAGACATTTAAGTTCTAAATTATGAAGACCTAGGTAAAAAAGGAGTGCTGTAATAAGTCAATAAGAAACTTAAAGCTTTACAACCACCAAGTCCTTCTCTTGAAGAAGGTGTTTGATCCAAGTGATATTTCTTATGTGGTTGCAAGAAATTATGATCTGGTGCATAAGCGTCAGTCTTTCTTTAAATGTAACTTCCAATATCATGCACCTTGCTAACAAAAAAAATGTCACCCCTCCATAAATAATACACAAGTTTATGGCCATAAATGTTTGAGTTCCTCAAAATGGCATGTACTGCTGTAGTCACAGTCTTACATAGACTTGTCTACATCAAAACTGGCTGAATCCAGATAAACTAATAGAGATGATGATATTTGTATGTTCCTTAGGAAAAATATTGGTATACATCTGAAACCTTATGGACTCCAGGTCATTTACTGACAACAGACATGTGAGCCTAAGGAAAGAAGGAGTGCAGCTAGTTATTATCTGTGTAACAGTGATAGCCAAAACATTTTTTTTAATTGAGTTCTGCAAGAGGGGATATGTACATAGAGAACAGCTTTGGGCCCTGTAAGGAGTCTGAAATGAGTAAGTAGTAAGAATCAAAAATTGATCCTAGCCACTGCCTTCTGTTTCTGCCTGAAATGGAAGGAGGCAAGCCAATTGAAGATGGTGCCAGAGATTCTGCAGTAAGTCTAGTGCTGATCCAAAAGTACACCATGACGAACCGTACTAGATACTGAAGCGAAATCAGTACATACTAATGCAGAAGAACACTGAGCTTTTGTTACTGAGAGATCGAGTATTCTAATATGGCATTTCCAGTGGTATGTCTTCTGTAAAATGAGACTGACATTGATCTGGACTTCATGTTTCCTTCTGGTAGAATAATGTTTCATAAATTTGTAACTTTCTCAGTAACTTTGCCAATAAGTCAGATATTAGATGTATGATTGCAATTACCGAAATTGTCAGTACTTCCTTAAAAATATGGAAATGTCCCACAAATAATGACAGTTTGATAAAGAATTGGCTTCCTTCTATTTGTACCAGCAATAAATAGCCATGGACATAAGTTGTAATTGCCGGTGGAGTGACACGTCATCAAAGTCAGAATCAAGAGCTCACAATAATCTGGTAACTGAAGTTCAGTTCAATGCCAAGAAACTGTTCCAAATGAGTAGTGTAAATATCATTTGAACTTAGTGTCATAGGAGAAAATAACCTAAGGGCAGAAGCTTATCTGAAAAAAATGCAACAGTCTCTTTGTATTTGTCAAATAAAAAGGCTTTCCTATGGTGAGACAGGCTGGTTTGAATAGCCCGTCGATGACCTGAAAGATCAAGGCTGTTCAGTGTTACAGCAGAGTGCTGTCTGGACTGGAACACTGCCCCTTTATGAGACACTTTTTCATGATAAAGTGAGCCTAATATTGACAACCATAAGGCCATCTAGCCACTATTTATGATGTTCCCATTGTCACATTCCTCTAAGACCACTGAGCTCACCACCAAATAGTGCTCATGTGAAATAAGGTGTACATATGTATATAAAATGGGGCAAGCAGATTAAGGGAGGATCTCACAGTCCTGTTATAGACTCTGTGAAGCTCATCTCAACTGCCTTCAGTGGACCATGATAGGACCCAGTAGAAGCCAGGAGAAAGCTGATTGACTGTTGCAGTACCCAGTTTCTGTATGACACAGTTACAACACTACAAGTTGTAAGTGAAGAAATTTAACTGCAACTCAAACCAGACAATAATCTTAAGAGATTGATCCTACTGCCATGTCAAAGGCCATCACACCTATTTACAGCACCATCTTGAGGTATATCCCATAAGATGGATAACAGAAATAATTACATGAGCAAAGCTGAATCCCTTAGTAATATAAAATAATTCACAATCCAGAGCAGTGAATTCCTTGTTAGCCCACATACTGAAATCTCCCAGGGACAGGCGGTAAAGGGACGGTGACACAAAGCCAAAAAGAAGTTCATAAATTCTTGGAGGAATGCCCTCACATTACAAGTGGTTATGACTCAGGCTGTGCCAAGAACTGGAAGCAATCCTTGTTGTGTGAACCAAAGAGTCTAATATTAAATGTGAAGCAGCTCATAGTACTTTTTGAAGCATCCAAGGTGTAATACCATGTCTGGGAACTGAACATTTCTTATTTTTTGTTATTGATCTGGAATCAAAATTAAATGTTTTGAATAATGGGTGGAATGATTATTAGTTCTGTATTTCACCCCATACCATTTTAAAGTAGACCTTGCTCCTTATCAACTTATGTATGTATTTATTTATTTATTTGAATTTGAATTTGACTGATATGGGCGGAGAAATTTCAGGTTGTGCCTGGAAGTTAAAACTCATGTAAAGTGTCAGTAGTACTGTAAAAAAATGCTGACAAGTTGATCAAAGTACTAAGATAATTTACAAAAAGCATAATGAAGTTTGCATTTATAAGTAAATCATTGTTAATGCTGGAACTGACAATTTTACAAAGAAACTTAAGTTTACACCTTAAAAAAGGAGATTACTCCTACAAAAAGAAGTTGTGATAAAAAATAAATATACATACAACAGTAGATAGAAGGAAATAGTCTGACGTTTTAGAACTAGTTAGACTGAGAACTTTGTGCTTTTGATGTGGGGACAACTGAAACACTTGTATTGGGCAAGTATCAAAAATACTTTTCAAGTTACTTTACAAATTTGGAGTCTGTTTTATACAGACTCAATTTCAAACAAGGAACCAATATGTAGAAATTAACGCTTGCTTGTTTGCCTCAGTAAAAGGATTTGTTTACTGTTTTTCTGATATTTTGGTTACAGTTTTGTCTGCAATGGTGGCAAGTCAAACTGAGAGACAGACTAGTGTCTCTCATGGGAATGGTCTGGAGATTTGGTGATGGTTCTACTTTCTAAAGCAGAGGATGAAGTAGCTACATTTCCATGATATTGTCTTATTGAAGCTAACTGCCTCTCAGAGGGCAGAGAACTAACTCAGGGAGGTATATAACTGCCCTAATGAGGTAAGACACGTCATTGTCTATTCCCCCGGAAAAATATTGTCCATCTTTATAATACATATGCTTTATTGGTACCACATGTGTTTCATTTCCTGTTTGGATGGTTGATTACCGAACTTTAGTTGTTAGGGAAAGCTAGGATGTCAAGCAAAACACTTGTATTGTGCAAGTATAATATTCTTTTGGAAGATGTGAAAGATCTGATGAGTAATGCATTAACCCCACCACCACCACCATCATCACTGAATGCTTTTGAAGTAGCCTTCTTGAAGCAGTCAGTATTTTGCGGGTGTGAATCCTGTACTACAGTCATTGCTCTTAAAACTTCCTAAGTCACTCACCGTTACCACCCTGCTGTGTTCAGCATAGCAACAGTTAACTTGGCAATCCTGGGTTTTCATAGAAAGGCACAAATTGCATCTACCTGTGAAGGTTGTAGGGAAATTTTAGAAAAACAGATTTCATTTTCAAAAATATGTCAGGGTAAGGAGTCATTTAACGCTTGCTTTTATTCATGACGTGTTCGGCCATTTCTTTTCAGTAGTTTGATTGATGGTTAGGTGTACATTAGAACTGTGTATCGCATTTTGTAGAAAAATAATTCAACCATTATAACATTTGTTAGTTTCATGAGCCGAATATGGGACTCAGCAAGCAAATTTGCCTTTTCTGTTGCTTACATAATGAATTTTCCAGTCTGTAAACCTATTTGTTTTGCATTGTTTGATTGAACTAAAGGTTAGCCACTTTGCTACCTCTTTATTATGGTGTCTGATTTCTGCCTGCACTGAAAACAGATAGTCAGAAGAATAAAGATTAAACAGATAATCAGAGAATACCTTATTAACCACTGGTTATGACCATGTAGTAGCCCAGACTAATCCTTCCACCACTTTCTCTGAACCCTACCTACATAACCTTTTGCAATTTAATTCCAGTTCTCTCTATGCGTTAGAGAGCAGACCTGCCTATTCTAATTTTAGTCTCTACAACTCTATTACACTTGATCCTCTACTAACTATATACTTGCATAGATTGCTGCTTGCAGCATTAACTTGCTGTCACATATAAATATCTATATAGACTTTCTTTATATTTCTTATTACATGCTGCCTTAATGTTGCTATGCTACTATAGGATAATGGGATGACTCACTGCTAAGCACTGTACCTGGATCTGCTATATTTGCTAGTGTGTTTTTTATTTCTCTTTCTTAATGGTGCACCACTTTAAATTTGTTCATTGTTCAATCTCTTTTCTTATTATCTGCTACTTTAATACTAATTTTTGTCTATAAAACATTTGTATTCTTTACCTTAAAATAGTTTGTTTGTGACTTTCAGCTTTTCCCGGTTAGGGGTCGCCACAGCGGAACTCCAGTCCGCTAATGATTGGTAGTTGATTTTTACGTGCCAAGTTACCAGCCCTGGTGCACAACCTTCAACGAAGGTACGCCCATTCACGCATGTCTCCACGCAGAAGACGCTATAGCTGAGAATCGAACCGGACAGTGTCTTACTGTGAGGTGACCCTTAAAATAGTATTGCACCTAAGTTTGTTACATTTTTACTTATTTGTACCTGTAGTTGCTAATATTTTGCTTATGTGGAGCTTTTCTCCCTGGGCCTCTACTGAAAATGGACATATATCCAGTTAGACTAGCCCGGTCAACAAATGTAAAATAAATAAATAAATAAAATAATAAAGATAGTGCTCAACTGGACAACCTGATTAACAAAGCAAACAAACACATATGCAAATAAATGTATAAACTCTTAAGCAGCAAATATCACAAGCATTAATGATAATTTCAAATAAAATAAGAGAAACTGCAAATGTAAAGCACACGGTTAAAATATCTGCCATTTTTCAAGTTTTCTTAGCCTTTCATCCTCAGATGTAGCTGGACTACTTCTGGCAAATACCCAGAGTCTTTACTGTTACACAGGTAAGTATCACACAGCTGTAGAGAACATTCTGGGGCCTTTATTAGACCATGAGAGTAACTGGTGTAGAGAGCTTTTAATCTGTTGGAAGTACAGTTTTCATTTTAGAAAAGTTAGGATTTGACCCTGGTATTTCTGGAGAGCTCAGTACAGATACTCAGAAATCAAAGTATGGGCCATCAGTACAGCTGCTTTTCAACTGCAGCATTTAATTCAGAGAAAAACATTATTATAAAATATTCCATGGTAGGTCACTGGATGCCTTAAAACACTCACATTCAAATAGACTGGATAGCAAACTAAACCTTGTTACAAAAAACATGCAGTGAAAACATGTCAGCACAGTACAGTTTTATTAGAATGTCATGGCAATATAAAGTCAGTCAGCCAGCTAACACAGGTTAATTTATGGTCGCTACAGTAGGTTGTCACACTGTCAAATAAGACTGTTTTGTAGGAGAACTGCAGTTACAGAAATGTATTTTGAAAGATGTCTGTTGTCTTGTCCTTAAATTTACCTGACTGGAGAAAATAAACTAGATGTTGTTGTGTAAGTCTTTGGTAGAGTAATTAAAACTGTGGCAGTTCTCTAGGTTATTAGCACAAGATAAGCAGTAACCCAAAGCCTTACCATGTGCCGGAAGCATTATAAAAGGCTGACATTTCATATTTGCCTTTGTGAGCATATATGGTCAGCCTAGAAGCCAAGTTTTGTATGAGTTAAGACTAGCAAAGTATAATGTTTGAGAGTGCTATGAGCAGAGAATTGTGTTAGCAAGTAAATTCTGTAGCAGAATATTCATGTATTGGCAATGTATTGTAGATGTCAGCGACAATGTTAAGATAATAACAGACATTTGACATAAGGCAGATCCAAGTGCCACCTTACCCCAGAGTTGATTAACTTGAACATTAACATAACCTCTGAGAATAACTGCTTGCTGCTGCTTCAGATAGGTTTGTGGTTTATATAGTTTTCTAATTCTATGATTTTAATAAGCAGCAAATAGTTAAGTTTATCAAATAGCAAACAATATGAAGTATGGAATATCCATTTACAGTTAATTCCATTCATCATGTCTTCTTGGTACCTTATTGTAAGTTGCAGTTTATTCAATGTTCCTAATTCTGTACTTTAGTGATTTTAATAAATTGCAGACATTAGAAATAGTCCTTATGCCAGGTCATGAGCTGACTGACATGTTGAGATGTCTAATGTGACATTTTTAGGTAATGGAGCTTTATCATGCCATACCTCTCAACCGTCCAGATTTTCACAGAATGACCAGATTTTTGCATCATGTTTTTGGGTCTGTTCCTCATAAAATTTATGGTTTTCTGGCAAATCTCTGAGGACTGCAGTGACTGAATAATGACATACGTTTCAGTTTTTGGGGCCACTACATATTTCCATATTTCTTGAACCATTGTGGTAGGATGTAACAGCACAAATATGGATTGTCAGTGAACATTAATTTGATTATAGTAGCTAGTTCTTCATTCTGATGCGTTACATACTGTGAAGTTTTAGTGAAAATCAATCTCTTTTGCAAATTAATACATTAGTTATCCATTTTTAGCATAAACATACATTCTAGCAGTATTTGTTTTTACTTCAGACCCCCCATTTTGTTTTTCTACTTAACTTTGCTGTGTAGTCACACGTGTATGTGTGTGTGTGTGTGTGTGTGTGTGTGAGAGAGAGAGACCTTATCTAAAATGCCTTTGCTAAGTTTCAGTTTTACATACTCTTATATTCTTTAGAAATGTACATTAAACAGTGTACACATCCACTGAATAAGTCATTATTTTTTCCAGCTTTTCTAGATGCTGTAGATTTCTTGGTGTTAATGTAGAACATGAGGCCTCACCAGTGTGTTAGCACAGCTCTCTGAATGTTACAGTGGTGGCCTCCATACCACTCAGATGTCCAGATTTTTGCCCTTTATTTTTGGTCTGTACCCCATAACATTTATGATTTTCTGGCAAATCACTGTAGATTGAAGTAATCAAATAACAAAAAACATTTGAATTTCATATTCTTCAGAAAATACATGCTAACACAAGTTCTTTTATTCTAGCAACATTCTAAGAGCAATGTAAAAATCTATCCCTATTTGTGGGCCTTTGACCTCCCCCCATTCTTTAAGCATTGTCCAGATTTCTTGTGCAAAGAAGTTGAGAGGTATGGTAACCTCATTTAGCAGTTAAGGGTGCTATAAAATTCTGACAGATTCTGGCAGTTTTTTGGTTATTCCATTTGTAAGGTTGTCTGACAACCCCATTAGCCCCTCACTTTTGTTCTTAAAAAAATAGAGGTTTAAAGAGTCAGGAGCCCCTTCTTACAAAAAGAATAGATACAACAATCGTTGCTTTCATTGTTAGAGAAATATTTTGAAATAGTCACCTCTTTCATCATGGAGCTGGAAGTAATTGTATCTCCAGCAGCAGCAGAGGACAGCACAAGAACCAATGACTATAGGGTTCATTAGATCTCGTATAACAACATTACTTGGCATTCTGGACCTGCAGTTTGTGCAAGGTCTTGTACTCTTCACAATCACCTATTGCTTAATACTCTTTTTACATCTATGTGCCCAAATTACAAGAGTGAATTTCTGTCACCATTCTGTGGGCACAGTGGTAACAAAAGCTGATGTTATCCATATTTCACTGTTGCAGTCATCACATTTAGGGTTATCTCTGCCAGGGTAGCTCTCGGCCGGCCCGAATACCAGACACTTAGTATTTCTGCATCAGTTGCTGTCACTTGAGGACTGACGTCAGGTCATCAGTGGTATAAAGTAAGGCAGCCAATGTCATTACATCAGTCTTTTTTGCTGTGGAGCCCGAAGTAGTAGCAATTCATATGAGTGCTGGTCGGTCGTTACCTGAGTTTTCATTTCCAAATTGAAGTTGAAGTCTTCTATAGCTAAGTACCCCATTGGGTATCCTTTTTTCTTGCACTAACCAATGTCAGAAAAAGTTAATAATCATCTCGCCTGTGGAAAGCAAATATCACACTGAAATGTCCACGCTTACTGAGTCACTTGTCTAGGCACAGACCACGATGTCCCCGTTGTTGCTTCTGTGCTTTGTTTAATGCCAGAACTATCTGTCGTCGGGCCCTTATTGTAGCCAGATATTTTCGTTTACAGTCCTGAAATTCCGATATGGCTTTGGTAAGCCATCCGACAGCAGACCTTCTGAAAAAACATAAAGATAAAAACAGAGACAGACTGTGCAGGTCCAAACCTATCGACGATGCTTCCGTTAAGCTAGTCATCGGTTCTCCGGTACTCAGTGAGGCGTTTTCACAGGCCCTGATGCCCGCTTCAGTTGATTCGCAGGCCACTACCAAGACCCTTATGGAGTCCGGTATACCGCAAAACTCTTCTTCTTCTAAGAATCTTGCGGTCGTCCCTACCTTGGATGGGTCCAGAGCTGCTGAGCAGGCACCGGCTTCCAAGGAAGTCCTTCACATCACTGAATAAGAGTTCCTTAGGCCCAGGGTTTGAACCACACCCAAGAAACCGACAACCCACTCTCAGGCACCTGCTACCTTGCCTCAGTCTCAAATGATCAAAATGTTGGAAGACCTTATCATGCTGATCAGGGGAAGCCAAGCTACCCCCTCAAAAAGAAAAAGAGATCTGTCACCAGTAGTTTTGTCTGAACAAGAGTCAGATGGATCAGATGCATCCGACTCTGAAGACATGCAACCCCTCTCCACTTATGAGGATTCTGATGCAAAGGAATCCATTCCTTCAGCCTCCCCACAGAGGATTTTTCCTTTGGGGAAACCCGGCATACTTTAAGGGAGCATTTCCAATGGGAGAGTCAGGACTACCCTCAGTCTAAAAAGAGACTTAGAGAATTCCTAGACCTTCCACAACACAGACCCTTGGCCATCCCCCCAGTCCTGGATGTGGTTGATGATATTGAACCTAGCTTGACTCCTGATGCCCTACCTCCTGCTCCCAGAAAACCAGACAGGTACTACAGAGTCCTAGACTCACACAAATATCTGTTTAAAAATCCTACAACTGACCTTGAGGTCATTTCTCAAGGGCCTAAAGGGATTAAAGCAACCTCTGCTATGAATCCCACCCCCTCAGACAGGGATTCCCGAACACTGGACAAATGTCGTAAAAAGGTATACACCTCAGCTACTCTTGCTATCAGGGCACCAAATTGTCAGTTCCATATGCTTAAATATCAGCAACATACCTTGGAACTCCTTAAACAAAAAATGTCTTCCTTTCCTGCTTGGACAGAATCTAAAGATTTACAAGACTTAATGCTTTCTGCAAGTCAAGTAACTAAACACACTTTGCACTTTGGTTTTGACACCCTAGAAGCTTCTTGTAGGCCAGCAGTCATTGGATCTGTCATTAGAAGACATGCATGGCTTAAGGAACAACCCCTGCCAGACCATGTCAAATCTAAATTGTTGGATGCCCCCTTGCACAAAGATAACTTATTACTTATTTGGCCCTAAGGCAGAAGAGGTCTTAAAAAAGATGGAAGAAAAAGCAAAATCTATGCAAACAGTTAAAGATTTCTTACAGGTCCAGCCCCCCTAGGTTCAGCAGGCTTTGTCCCACCAAGCACTGGTCCTTTCCTCCTCCGAGTAAACAGGCCCAGCCTAGGCCCTGTGGAAGCAGATCCCCCAGACAGCAGCCTCAGGGAATGCAGAGGTCTAAGCAGTGGACTACCTCCACTTCAAAACCAGGGAGATGTTCTTCGTGTTTCACTGTTGCAGTCATAACATTTGGGTTATCTGCCTGCAGGTAGCCCTCAGCTGGCCTGAATATGAAAGTCTTGGATTCCCGCATTGGATGCTGTCTTTTCTTCCATGACGTCAGGTCTTCAGGGGTACAAAACATGCAGCCGATGCCATTACAGCAGTCTTTCTTGCCACGCAGTGCCCGAAGCAGAACCAGTTCGCAAGTGCCAGATGGCCAACTCTTGAAATTTTTGTTTTCGAGTTTGAGAACTGAAGTCTTCAAAAAAGCTATGTACCCCGTTGGGGATCCTTTTTCTTGCTCTTAACCAATGTCAGTAAAAGTTAACAATTGTATTACCTGTGGAAAGCAAATACCGCATAAAGAATTTCATTTGTACTGCATTCCTTGCTTAGGCCCAGACCACGACGCCCCTCGCTGTCAGTTTTGTGCCTTATTCAACCCCCAGACTATTTGTCATTGGTTTATTTTTGCAGAAAATGATTCTGGTACTCAGTTTAACTATCCAGAAATGGCTTTGGTAAGCCATCCAACTACCGACATTCTAAAAAACATAAAGATAAAGACAGAGACAGACTGCTTAGGTCCAAAGCTGCCGACGACGCTTCCGTTAAGCTAGTCACCATTTCACCAGTACTCAGTGAGGTGCTTTCGCAGCCCCTGATACCCGCCACTTCAGATTCGCAGGCCTCTACTGAAACAGATTTGGAGTCCGGTATGCCGTGAGATGCTTCTTTGACTATGAAACCTGCGGATGTCTCTACCTTGGATGGGTCCGGAGCCGCTGTGCTGGCACCGGCTTCTGAGGGTGTATTCTGGCCTACTGACTTTTGGCATTTCAAACCGATGCCATCTTCTTCTTCAAGGCCTAAAACTCGACCCATGCCTAGAAAACCAACATCCAAACCGCACGGTCAGGCCCATATGCCTAAAAAACAAATGATAAGAATGGCTGAAGACCTTATTACTTTAATTAGGGGAAGCCAGCCTTCAACCTCTAAGAGACCTAGAACTGATTTTCCTTCTGATTCTTCTGATCAGGATTCTGAAATTTCTGTTTCGTCTGATTACCAGGATTTGCCCTTATCTACCTATGAGGATTCTGATGCAGAGGATTCCATTCCCTCTGCTTCCCCTCCAGAAGATTTTTCTTTTGGTTAAACCTTGCACACTCTTAGGGAGCATTTCCGATGGGAAAGCCAGGATTACTCTGCCTCCAAAAAGAGGCTTAGGGAATTCTTACTCCTCCCTCAACACAGGCCTTTAGCTGTCCCTCCTGTCCTGGACATTGTAGATGATGCCTTCTTGGAATCTAGCCTGGCTCCAGACACTTTACCTCCAGCTCCCAGGAAGCCTGACAGGTATTACAGAGCAGCTGACTCTCAGAAATTCCTCTTCAAGAATACTACTGCGGACCCAGAGACCATTCCCCAAGGACCTAAAGGCATTAAGGCTACTACTGCCAAAACCCTACCCCCTCTGATAGAGAATCCAGGGCCTTGGACAGATGGGGTTAGAAGGTATACACTTCTGCTACTTTGGCCATTGGGGCCTTAAACTGCCAGTTTCATATGTTAAAGCATATTATGGGACTACTTAAACAGAAACTTATGTTGATTCCTGACTGTGCTGAAAATAAAGAATTGCAGGATTTAATGCATTCTGCTGAACAAGTTGGTAAACATACTTTACAATGCGGTTTTGACTCTTTAGAGGCATCTTGCAGGGCTGCTGTCACTGTGTCTGTACTTAGAAGGCATGCTTGGCTTAAGGAGCAAAATTTGCCACATCATGTTAAAGATAAATTACTGGATGCTCCGTTAAACCAAGATTGCCTGTTTGGCAGTGAAGCTGAAGAAGTCCTTAAAAAGATGGAGGAAAAAGCTAAATCTATGCAAACAGTTAAAGCTTTCCTGCAAGTACAGCCTCACAGATTTAGTAGGCATTGGTCTTCTAAGAATTGGTCCTTTCCTGTCTCTCCCAGGCCTTCTCAGTCTAAACCCAGGAACAAAAGACCACCTAGGCTACAGTCTCAAGGTACTCCCAGACTTAAGCAGTGGGGGGCTCCCACTTCCAAAGATGAAAGTAGTAAGATACGGGTCTATATTATATCATCGAATGCTTAAAAAAGCGAACACTGATTGATCGACCTAATTTAAGAGAAAGCTTACAATCTCGAACTGTCAGATCAGCGATTTTTTTCCCAGGGAAAAAAATCACTGATCCAAAACACATACACACAACAAAGGCACACCAAACAAACAGAAGTCCACACACATACACCTAAAATCTGATACCTAATCCTACACTAAACTATGCACACACCACTAACTACCCACTTACCTTAACCCAAACCCTAACCCTAAGGTCCATCGCTATCGCATACTCACCTCACCCGCTCCCTAACCCTAACTCACTTAAATCCGCCCTAACCCTCATGTCCACTCATTCGCACACACACCTAACCCGAGCCCTAACCCTAACTCACCTAAATCACCCTAACACTCACATCCACACAATCACACACTTACCTGAATCTGACCGGTAACTTTCCACCATAACACTGAAAATACCGAAGCAACAGAAACGGACAACCGAATTCTTTCCCTAGGAAACAATTTGAGTTTCTGCTGCTTCGATATTTTGCAGTTTCACGAAAATAAGTTTGATCAATCAGCGTTCGCTTTTTTAAGCATTCGAGGATATAATATAGACCTGCAAGATACCCCCCTATGGAAAAATGTCACAATGACTTAACCTTAAACCTTCCAAGCCCTGCTCAGCTGCCTGCTCCCTTAGGGAGAAGGCTTGCCCTGCATGAAAAAAACTGGGAACTCATTACCCAGGACAAATGGGTTTTAAATATAGTTTTCCAAGGATACAGATTCCACTTCCACACCTTACCAACCCCAAAAGGTTGTCCAGACCTACCCCCAAGTCAGTGGGCAGAGGCTCAACAGCAGGTTCTCTCTCTTCAGAGCTATTCAACCCATCCCAGCAGAAGAAAGGGGACAAGGTTGTTACTCCAGACTTTTCCTGGTACCCAGAAAGGATAGCTCCTGGTGTCCTGTCCTGGACCTCTCTATTCTAAACACCTTTTTGGTAATTCCAAAATTCAAAATTCTAATGCTTCAACAGCTGCTTCCTATGCTAGGCAAAGATGCCTGGTTGGCAACCTTAGACTTAAAGGAAGCTTACCTGCACATTCCAATAAGGAAATCGTGCAGGAAATACCTACGCTTCAGAGCAGGCTCCATGCACTATCAGTTCTCTGCACTTCACTTTGGCTTATCTACTGTGCCCAGGGTATTCACAAAGTGTCTAGCTCCAGTCATTGCATTTTGCAGGCAAAGAAATATTCAAATATATCCATACCTGGATGATTGTCTAATTCAGGCAGAAAGCCAGGGCATGCTACTAAAACATCTGGCATTTGTAAAGAAACTTCTAACCTCACTGGGGTACACCATAAACGAAAAGAAATTTCATCTAGTACCCTGCCAACAAATTGTATTCCTGGGAGCAAGCTTGAACACAACTTCCCAGATGGCTTACCTCACATCAGAGAAACAAGTTTATTTGACAACCTACTTCAAACTATTGGCAACAAAGACCTAGCTCTCTGCAAGTAAAATCCTGCAAGCCCTGGGGTTCATGGCCTCTTGCATTCTACTAAATCCATATGCAAGACTGCATATGAGGAAACTACAATGGTATCTAAAAAGCCTATGGTGTCAACATTCTCAGGACCCGGAATCAATGATTCCTATCATTCCTTGTATAAAGACAGAGTTCCTTTGGTGGGCAGAGGCCTGCTACCACAACAAGGGGCTCCCATTCACTCTACCCCCTGCCGCCCAAACCCTAACAACAGACACATCAGACTATACATGGGGGGCTCACTTGGCAGGGCAGTGCATTCAGAACAAATGGAACCCGAGTCAGATACACCTGCATATCAATCAAAAAGAAATGTTAGCTGTACAGAATTCCCTGACAGCCTTCAAGGACCACATTCTTCCAGGACAATTATTGGTAAAGACAGACAACACCACTGTTATGTGGTACATAAACAAGCAGGGGGGAACCCACTCGTACCCTCTCTGCAGATTAGCCATGGCTCTGTGGAACACAGCCTTGAGCTACCAAGTTTACCTACAAGCTCAATTCCTGTCAGGCAAGCTAAATTCACTGGCAGATGACCTAAGCAGAAATTTCATGGACCCACACAAGTGGAAACTGGAACCAAAGATATTCAACCTTTTGAGAAACAAATGGGGGAATCCAGAGATAGACCTGTTTGCCTCCCCTCAGAACTACCAACTGGATAAATTATGCATGAGGACTTCCCACAGTCAAGCTTGGAAAGTGGATGCCCTGTCCTTCACCTGGGAAAGCCTCTCAGTTTATGCATTTCCCCCTCTGCCTCTCCTCTTGAAAGTTCTGCTAAAGATCAAACAGGACAAATCAAGGACAAAACTGATTGCACCAGACTGGCCACGCCAGCACTGGTACCCCCTCTTGCACCGTATGTCACTGCTGAAACCATGGCACCTGCCTCAGACCCCTTCCCTGCTGTCCCAGCAGGAAGGCCAGATTCTGCACCCTCAGCTTCAAACCCTGAACCTTGCAGCCTGGCTAATTCCTTGAGCTCTTCAATAGCATCCCTCAGTAAGCAGGTGCTAGATGTCATTCTGGAGACAAGGAGGCCTAGTACTAGAAAATCCTATGCTGAAAAGTGGAAAAGATACTGTTCCTGGAGCCAGACTCGGGGGATGGACACAATGGTGCCCAGCTTATTGCATATTCTTCAGTACTTAACAGAGATGCTCCACAAGGGCCTTTCCTTCTCGTCAATTAAAATTCATGCCTCTGCCATTTCAGCACATTATAATACTGTACCACCCCTCTTCTCTCACCCCCTGCTAAAGCAATTTCTCAGAGGAGCCAAACATTTAAGACCTCCCAGGAAAGCCCCTACCCTAGCCTGGGACCTTAACTTTGTACTGGAAAAGCTCACTCTACCTCCTTTTGAACCAGCTGTAACTGCAAAGTTGAAATTCCTTTCTTGGAAAACAGCCTTCCTTATAGCCATCACTTCAGCAAGAAGAGTGTCTGAATTACAGGCCCTCATGGCAGTGGAGCCCTTAATCATCTTCCATGCAGACAGGATGTCCCTCAGTACGAATCCTTCCTTTATGTCCAAGGTGGTGTCTAGTGTGGCCCTTAATCAGTCCATTCATTTGCCTACTTTTTTTCCTAAATCCACAAAAGAAAAGTGAATGAATACTGCACTCTTTGGATGTACACAGGCAACTTAGATTTTATTTGGACAGGACTAAGCCTCTCAGAAAATCTGAAAGCTGCTAGTTGGCTTTGTTGCAGGGGCAGAGGGGAAGGCCATTTCAAAGCAAACCATTTGTAAGTGGATAGCCCATTGCATTCATTTCTGCTATAAGCACCATGGAAAACCTACCCCACAGGGGATAAGATCACATTCCACCAGGGCTGCCTCTTCCTCTACCTCTACAGCCTTTCTCAGAGGTATCCCTATCAGGGACATCCTAGAAGCTGCTACCTGGACTTCTGTCAATACCTTCACCAAGCATTACCACATGCCTATTTTTTTCTAACTCCAGAGCTGGTTTTGCCACTGCAGTTTTGCAGGGCTTAATAGCTTAATCCTCCTCCCTTTCTTAGCTTTGGGAATCAACACAAATGTAATGACTGCAACATTGAAACATGAAGAACATAGTACAGTTGTGTACACTTACCATAAATGTAGATGTTCGAGTGTATTCACTGTTGCAGTCCTGGTTACCCTCCCTCCAGGCCCTGACTTCTCTTGGCTAAACTTTTCTTCTTGTTTAGTGTTTTTTCAGCTTTCTGGTGTATGTGCTTTTTGTTGGAGGTGTAACCTAACATATTATTGCTTTCCATTATGGGGGCACCTGACATTTGGGGAAAGAAAACCTGATTTAATGGCATCGGCTGCATGTTTTATACCCCTGGCTCCCTGACATCATGGAAGAAGAACTAGGCGATTAAATGACAATTATTGGTAAAGACAGACAACACCACTGTTATGTGGTACATAAACAAGCAGGGGGGAACCCACTCGTACCCTCTCTGCAGATTAGCCATGGCTCTGTGGAACACAGCCTTGAGCTACCAAGTTTACCTACAAGCTCAATTCCTGTCAGGCAAGCTAAATTCACTGGCAGATGACCTAAGCAGAAATTTCATGGACCCACACAAGTGGAAACTGGAACCAAAGATATTCAACCTTTTGAGAAACAAATGGGGGAATCCGGAGATAGACCTGTTTGCCTCCCCTCAGAACTACCAACTGGATAAATTATGCATGAGTACTTCCCACAGTCAAGCTTGGAAAGTGGATGCCCTGTCCTTCACCTGGGAAAGCCTCTCAGTTTATGCATTTCCCCCTCTGCCTCTCCTCTTGAAAGTTCTGCTAAAGATCAAACAGGACAAATCAAGGACAAAACTGATTGCACCAGACTGGCCACACCAGCACTGGTACCCCCTCTTGCACCGTATGTCACTGCTGGAACCATGGCACCTGCCTCAGACCCCTTCCCTGCTGTCCCAGCAGGAAGGCCAAATTCTGCACCCTCAGCTTCAAACCCTGAACCTTGCAGCCTGGCTAATTCCTTGAGCTCTTCAATAGCATCCCTCAGTAAGCAGGTGCTAGATGTCATTCTGGAGGCAAGGAGGCCTAGTACTAGAAAATCCTATGCTGAAAAGTGGAAAAGATACTGTTCCTGGAGCCAGACTCGGGGGATGGACACAATGGTGCCCAGCTTATTGCATATTCTTCAGTACTTAACAGAGATGCTCGACAAGGGCCTTTCCTTCTCGTCAATTAAAATTCATGCCTCTGCCATTTCAGCACATTATAATACTGAACCACCCCTCTTCTCTCACCCCCTGCTAAAGCAATTTCTCAGAGGAGCCAAACATTTAAGACCTCCCAGGAAAGCCCCTACCCTAGCCTGGGACCTTAACTTTGTACTGGAAAAGCTCACTCTACCTCCTTTTGAACCAGCTGTAACTGCAAAGTTGAAATTCCTTTCTTGGAAAACAGCCTTCCTTATAGCCATCACTTCAACAAGAAGAGTGTCTGAATTACAGGCCCTCATGGCAGTGGAGCCCTTAATCATCTTCCATGCAGACAGGATGTCCCTCAGTACCAATCCTTCCTTTATGTCCAAGGTGGTGTCTAGTGTGGCCCTTAATCAGTCCATTCATTTGCCTACTTTTTTTCCTAAATCCACAAAAGAAAAGAGAATGAATACTGCACTCTTTGGATGTACACAGGCAACTTAGATTTTATTTGGACAGGACTAAGCCTCTCAGAAAATCTGAAAGCTGCTAGTTGGCTTTGTTGCAGGGGCAGAGGGGAAGGCCATTTCAAAGCAAACCATTTGTAAGTGGATAGCCCATTGCATTCATTTCTGCTATAAGCACCATGGAAAACCTACCCCACAGGGGATAAGATCACATTCCACCAGGGCTGCCTCTACCTCTACAGCCTTTCTCAGAGGTATCCCTATCAGGGACATCCTAGAAGCTGCTACCTGGACTTCTGTCAATACCTTCACCAAGCATTACCACATGCCTATTTTTTTCTAACTCCAGAGCTGGTTTTGCCACTGCAGTTTTGCAGGGCTTAATAGCTTAATCCTCCTCCCTTTCTTAGCTTTGGGAATCAACACAAATGTAATGACTGCAACAGTGAAACATGAAGAACATAGTACAGTTGTGTACACTTACCATAAATGTAGATGTTCGAGTGTATTCACTGTTGCAGTCCTGGTTACCCTCCCTCCAGGCCCTCACTTCTCTTGGCTAAACTTTTCTTCTTGTTTAGTGTTTTTTCAGCTTTCTGGTGTATGTGCTTTTTGTTGGAGGTGTAACCTAACATATAATTGCTTTCCATTATGGGGGCACCTGACATTTGGGGAAAGAAAACCTGATTTAATGGCATCGGCTGCATGTTTTATACCCCTGGCTCCCTGACATCATGGAAGAAGAACTAGGCGATTAAAGGACAGAATTATTGAGCATAGGTCAGAGATCTGTAGGAATGTTTGTAGCAATTCACTTGCTTGCCATATTTCCCAGATGGCTGCTGCACATGAATTTAATTTTAGAGTTATGTCTATAGTTTACTCTAATATTAGGCGTGGTGACCATAATAATATTGTAGACACCAAGAAATATGAATGGGTAGTTAGGCTTCAAGCTGATAAAGGTCCATGATTAAACAAGTAGGTTACTTTGAAACCTGTCTTGAAAAATAAACAAAGGAAAATTAAGAAGAAATGAAACAGATGTATATATCTGTTCCTGTTTTTGTTATCTCTGTTTCTTTAAGAGTTGGGTGTTCACTCTATTTAATTAATGGCTGTGTCACATGTTTTTACTGTAAATACTAGTATGAGTTTTTAATTTTTGTAAGACACTGAGGAAGGATTATTTGTATATGCAAAAGCTTTGTCACTTTTAATAAATTGTGTTTGGCTCGACGTGGAGAGAATACCTTTTTGTTGCTGTTGCTTTTGTACTTCACTCTCCACTTTACTACTCTTTTTACCGTTTTTGTGGTCATGGAAGGAGAGACAGCATCCAACACAGGAATCCAAGACTTTGATATTCAGGCCAGCTGAGGGCTATCTGCAGGCATATAACCCAAATGTAATGACTGCAACAGTGAGTGCACTCGAACATCTACATTTATGGTAAGTGTACACAGCTGTACTTTCTAAGCCACCACCTTATGGTAAGAATTCACAATGACTCACCTCCTCTGGAGCTCTCCTCTGCCCACCTTCATACCCTTCCAACCCTACAACGGTTCCCAGATCTACCACCAAATCAGTGGGCAGAGGCTCAAAAGCAAATCCATTCCCTGCTCTCTTTAAGGGTAGTAGAGCACGTTCCTGCAGAACAGATACCCCAAGGCTTCTACTCCAGACTTTTTCTGGTGCCCAGAAAAGAGGGCACCTGGCACCTCATCCACAATATATCCATTCTAATCACCTTTCTGGTGATACTAAAATTCAAAATGCTCACCCTTCAGCAGCTGTTACCCATGGTCTCCAAGGACATCTGGCTATCCACCCTGGATCTAAAAGAGGCCTACCTCCACATCCCTATCAGGGAATCATGCAGAAGATATCACCACTTCAGGGCAGGATTTCAACACTTTCAGTTCTCTGTGCTTCCCTTTGGCTTATCTACTTCTCCCAGAGTTTTCACAAAATGCCTGACTCTGGCGATTGCATTTTGCAGACAAAGAAATATTCAAATTTACCCCTACTTAGACAACTGCCTTATTCAGGCAAACAGCCAGGAAAAGCTGCTCAAGCACCTGGCCTTTGTAAAGAACCTATTAAACTCCCTAGGGTACACAATCAATGAAAATAAATCAAAACAGGTGCCAACTCAAAAGATAATATTTCTGGGAGCAAGTCTGGACACAGCATCCCAGATGGCTTACTTTAGACCAGAGAAACAAATTTTCCTGTCAGCTTACTTCTGTTAATTGGCTACCAGGCCCCAGCTTTCTGCAAGGAAAATCCTGCAAGCTCTGGGGTTCATGGCATCTGGCATACTCCTCATTCCATATGCCAGACTGCATATGAGGAAACTTCAATTGTACCTAAAGAAGCTTTGGTGTCAACACTTTCAAGACCTGTAAACTATTCTACCTATAATTCCTTGCCTTAGAAAGGAATTTCTTTGGTGGGCAACAGCATGCTCCCACAACAAGGGACTGCCCTTTTCCCCACACCCCACCACCAAAACCCTCACCACAGATGCATCAGACTAAGCTTGGGGTGCACACCTGGATGGCAGGTGCATTCAGGGCCAATGGAGCCTACAGCAGATCCCCCTGCACATCACTCAAAAAGAGATGATGGCTGTGCAGCACGCCTTGATAGCTTTCAAACCCCTTCTCTCCAGGGGTTCTCCTGATCAAAACAGACAACACTACTGTGATGTGGTACATCAACAAGCAGGGAGGGACTCACTCCTACCCCTCTATGCAGGCTACCCATGACCATTTGGCTCACAGCCTCTTCCAATCAACTACACCTGCTAGCACAATACTAAGCACTTTCGCCAGATGCCAAGTTCAGCTTCATCAGAGTCTGATGAAGCTGGACTTGGCATGTGGCGAAAGTACTTAGTTCATTTGGTTTTTGTTTGTCTGAATAAAGTGGAGCAATTGACCTTGGTGGTCCGTTTTATTTTTTATTTTTTTGTTTAGTTGTGCTTGGTCCCTGTGGACTGGCTGTGTTTTATTCGATAATTTATATGTTTGGCTATGGACAAGCAGGTTGTAAAAACAAGGTCCACTGTACACTATTTCAGATGGGAAATGCCAAGGAAGTGTTATTCTAACATCAGTGGTTTATATAATCATCTCTCTGAATTTTCTGAGTGGTGTACATCAGCTACAGACTCTGAAAACATGATCCTAGTCAGTGTTCTAGGACTTTGAATAACCACGGATCAAATCAAGTAAATATAAGTGAACACAAGAAGAAACAGCTCAAACTGTAGACCATAGGTCATCCAGGGTATTCCTTTTTCATAAGATTAGTGAAAAGGCTGTCTTACATCTTGGCCAACTATAACACTTGTGAGACCTTTCCATCCTTACACACAAACACACACACACACACACACACACACACACACACACACACACACACACACACACACACACACACACACACACACACACTGTTAACAGTGTTTGAGTCTATGAGCAGCTATGTATGTGCATATCCTGAATTTTCTGATCTCTGCTTGTGTGTTCCTCTGCATTAGCTTAACTGCAAGAATATCCCATGACTCAAAAAGTAGTTTTCTCAGACTTTCAGTTCAGTATTTTTCTGTTCAGTAGTCTCAGTTTTAACCAACACTTGTTACTTCAACCACTCACAAAACTGAAATGTTAAAGCAGCACAACTGGGTTATCATAAGTAAAGAGTTTATGAATCTGTTGTGAACTGCCCAGCACAGATCACACCAGTGCATAGCAATCTGATTAACTGATTAAGTGAAACATAGCTGCTTCACACTTCTGTCAGCATTTAAGAAGGGTCCCTTGCCATTGCCATATCTGAGCATGTGTGCTCTTGTTTGTTTCCATGGAGACATAATGGAATATGCTCAATTTAAGCCAAAAGCTGAACATTTTCAGGTGCATCAAAGTGGGCAAAAAAAAAAAAAAAAACGTACTGCAAAGTGGATATGAGATTTGGTGTTGGGGAAGTCCACAGTCTCCAACATAAAAAGAACACGAAGCAGAGAATGTATTCATGTGACCTTAGTTCACCAATACCTGTTGTTACAAGGACAACCTTGAAAAATGATTTGTTCAGGATTGCTTCTGTCATGCCTTTATTACTGGTTCTATCCTGAACCACAAGGCACTGATAGTTCCCCAGGAACTTAATGGTATTGTTAAACTCTGCCACAGCCACTTCAGGTTGGCTGTGAGCCAATAAAACCAGCCTGGAATGAGGCAGCTAGTAATTCTAGGGAGGCTACTATCAACTGCCCTTCAAGCAACACACTACAGCAGATGATGGTGAGAAGATTAAGGCCTGGAAAACTATTTACACAATACTGATGACAAGAAGCTTTGGGGCGGCTGGTTCCAGACAAGACTCGTGGGTTTGTGAATGAATGTTATACTACCAGTTGAAATAAAATTAATGATAGACTGACTGTGCCGGTATGCACAAATTCAAGAAGCCCTTTAAAATTAAAGTTGGACATCATTTAGGGGATACTCATCTACCACCAAAAGCAGTTTCATTGTTTGAGAGTGCAGGCACCCACTCTAAAGTAGTGTTTTAACTCCTCGTTATTCTCACCG
This sequence comes from Protopterus annectens, assembly GCF_019279795.1. Lineage (NCBI taxonomy): Eukaryota > Metazoa > Chordata > Ceratodontiformes > Protopteridae > Protopterus > Protopterus annectens. The sequence goes on from NC_056744.1 coordinate 742,046,285, forward strand.
AACTGAGCACATGGAGCAAGGAATCATGGCCCTGAAGAAAATCTACAGACATAAGCTTCTGAATAAAACCCTGTTACTCAACAAAACTGAGCAGCCTCACACTAATATGCAAACTGCAATAAGAGTTCTATCTGCTAAAAGATGCCTGTTATATGTTGACAGATGTATGGGATGAAGTCAGACATGACACTGTCAGCAAGTTCAGGGTGCCTCCACTGGTTCTCCAAGCTGCTGGAGTTGAAGAAGCAGTGGTAATAGTAATGCAGCCAAAAGAAAATTCCTTCTTCACAGAACTACCACCAACCTTAACAAACCTGCAGCAGCAATGGAAAAAAGAGTAAATACAAACCAGCAATGGAAAAAGAGTAAATACAAACCAGCAATGGAAAAAAGAGTAAATACAAACCAGCAATGGAAAAAAGAGTAAATACAAACCAGCAATGGAAAAAGAGTAAATACAAACCAGCAATGGAAAAAAGAGTAAATACAAACCAGCAATGGAAAAAAGAGTAAATGCAAACCAGCAATGGAAAAAAAAGAGTAAATACAAACCAGCAATGGAAAAAAGAGTAAATACAAACCAGCAATGGAAAAAGAGTAAATACCAACCACCAATGGAAAAAGAGTAAATACAAACCAGCAATGGAAAAAAAGTAAATACAAACCAGCAATGGAAAAAGAGTAAATACAAACCAGCAATGGAAAAAAGAGTAAATACAAACCAGCAATGGAAAAAAAGTAAATACAAACCAGCAATGGAAAAAAAGTAAATACAAACCAGCAATGGAAAAAAGAGTAAATACAAATGTCAGTAAAGCTATTTCTAAGTTTTTGTAAATGATGCGCCTGATATAGTTTTACAAGCTGTGAATTGTTACAAAGACCATTCTGGTCAGCTAAAACATTTTTCTTTAAGTCAAGAAGCAGTGGATGCCTTCAAACTGTATATGCTGTGGATGGTGATTTTGGTCAACAGTAACAAGTTTCAGCATCTTCTTTTGTTCCATGCATTACCAAGAGAAGAAATAAAAAGACAAAGACTTCATTTAAGGACTTTTTCTAGATTACACCCACTCTTTTTCTGCACCTTTCCTTTGCAAAAATGCACCAGTAAAGTTATGTGATTTTAGTATGTATATTTCTGCAGTTTGTCTTCATTTTAGTACAGTACCACACTAACTACAGTAATTTAATATCAATTTGTTTTGCATTTGTGCAGCTGATTATAGTGCCGTAGCTACATTTAGCTGTACTAGCATTAAACAAGTATTTTAATCGATATGAGTTTCACTCTCAGTTATTCAGTTACAGTCATTTCTATGGAGGTTTTGACCATATCTCAACCTCTGTACCACCACACACCACACACACACACACACACACACACACACACACACACACACACGCACATATATATATATATATATATATATATATATATATATATATATATCTCAAACTGGTTCACTACTAAAGCTGTTAGCCTAGTCCTTTTGATGTTTTGATGTTTTTCATTTTTGCTACATTGTGTATATTACAAATATATTGTAGCTTCACTATAAATACCAACAAACATATATACAAACACACACATGTTGATAATGAATAGCCGAGTCAGTTTAGAGCAAATCACAAAATATTTCTGCAATCCCATTGACTACACAATCTATTGAAAAACACAATTGTCAAAAAACAAAACAGAAAATTTTGCAAAAAGAACCAAACACCATCCTTTTGTGATTGTTAAAAAAAATAGACTGCTAAATTCCAGACACACTTATTTCTTTATTTATTTACTTGCATCTGTTAATCAGGTTAGTCCAACTGAGCCAGGGGCCCATTTTCAGTGGAGACCCGAGGAGAAAAGTTCCAGAAGTATTACTTATTTTTACTTTAAAAATAAAATCAAAAATAAAAATAAGAGTAAAAAATTAAAACCACCATGAAACATAAGAAAATCAACAGTTAGAGAATGTCTATACATAGGAGTAGGTTAAATAACAACTGGCAGGTCTAGAGAATGTCACACATGAAGTACATACAAACAGATAAACCATTCAATCAAAAATATTTTTTTCTTTTTTTTAACTAAAGATATATATGAATGTGACGACTGGGGAGAGATGGGCGAAGGCTGCCAGCCTAGTCAAATAGAATTTGATACATAATTCTATCAACTGTATACATAAATTTGAAATACAGGCATGTATTCTTGATAATAAATGTAAAATACAGGCATGTTACTTGAGTGTAAAGAATACTGTGAAATGTGGAACTGCAAAATATGTGACAATATTGCACTCTACTGGCCCAGTGAAGCATGTTGTGACCCTTTCATGTTAGAATTCGGCTCCATTGTGGCTGGATGAAGGCTTCATGCCCATTGTTTTAAGGCTAAAGTTTATGACCAGAATTTAGATGTGGAAGGTGCTTTATTGCTCTAGTTTCTGTTAGAATATACATGTGAAATGTCTTCTATTGTTGTAAGTTTCTGTGCAGGTCTTAGATTGTTAAATAATGCAGTTTGTTTGCCTGGGAAAACCTAAGTGTCAAAAATTATGTAATTTGGGGAGGGATCCAGCAAACATGTTTGTTAGTAATGTTTAGATACTATTTCTCAGAAGAGACTGGAAGCATTTTGACTTGGGACATCTAACTTATCAGCACTCTGCCTTATGGTCACATGTAAGATTTAGCACTGTGATTTCTTGTAGGAGTAGTTAAAGCTAGTAAAGATTAAGTAGGTATTTTTGTTTGAAGTCAGACCTATCCTACTGTATTATTTTAAGTTTCTGTGTGATCGCTGAACTCTTAGTTATCTCTGTGGTGTAGTAGTTTTGTCTTGTGTTTTAATTATTTATTGTTAAATATTTTTAAAACCTTCTACCTGTGGCTGATTTGTGTAGAGATAACCTCTAGAGTACATTGCATATTTCTAGAGGTTATTGTAATAGGTCACTCTAAAGTAAGCCTTGACCGTTAGTCATACAACCATTGGATATTAATATTGCACAGTAATAATTGGACACCCTTTTAAGGGCCTTTCAGTAGCTGATATTATTTATTGGGTGCTGGCAGTAATTACTACCATATAGTCTGGGTAAAGGGGCACAGTTGGATCTGTGTCAGCCTTTCCTAAGAGTGTCTGTGAAGTTGTATAAATACTTATCTCAAAGTGTGCGTGTGTGTTGTGTCAGCTACTTGGCAGGGGCACGAAGCACTGGTTGGACAGAGAGGGTACTGGAGGATGTTCTTTGTGTTTCACTGTTGCAGTCATTACATTTGGGGTAATCTGCTGGCAGGTTGCCCTCAGTCGGCCTAAGTGTCAAAGTTTTGGGTCCTGCGTCAGTTGCTGTCTCCTCTTCCATGATGTCAGGTCATCAGGGGTATAAAACATGCAGCCGACGCCATTTTATTCAGTCTTTCTTGCCGTGCAGTGCCCAAAGCAGAAGCAGTTCGCAAGTGCCGATCGGCTGACTCCTGAAATTTTCGCATTCGAGTTTCAGATCCGAAGTCTTCAACTAAAGCTACATACCCCATTGGGGAAACTTTTTCTTGCTCCTTCCCGATGTCAGTAAAAGTTAATAATTGCATTACTTGTGGGAAGCAAATACCTCATAAGGATTTTCATTTGTACTGTATTCCTTGCCTAGACCCAGATCATAACGTGTCTTGCTGTCGGTTTTGTGCTAGATTTAACCAACACACTATTAAGCGTCGGTATATTTTTGCTTCAAAATATTTTGGATCCAGATTTAATTACCCTGAAATGTCGTCGGTTAGCAATCCGACTACTGGAGTTCACAAAAAACACAAAGAAAAAGACAGAGACAGACCGTCGAGGTCCAAAACTGACGACGAAGCTTTTCCTAAGACAGTCGCCGGTGCGCCGGTACTCAGTGAGGCGCTTTCGCAGCCTCTGATACCCGCTACTTTTGAGTCGCAGGCCTTTACCGAGACCCATGCGGAGTCCGGTATGCTGCGAAATTCTCAGAGTATTGAACCCGCGGATGTCTCTCCCTTGGATGGGTCCAGAGCCGCTGAGCAGGCACCGGCTTCTGAGGGTGTTTTCAGGCCCCAACATTTTTATATAAAACCGAGGCCAGCTTCAAAAACATCTTCTAAGTCTAAAAAAACGATGCATGAGCCACGTGCTCAGGCCCCTATGCCTAAAAAACAGATGATCAAAATGGCTGAGGACTTAATTACCTTCATCAGGGAATCCCAACCCCCCCCGCTAAGAGGCCTAGGCAAGACACTGATTATGAATCTTCAGATCAGGTTTCCATTTCTTCTGATTCCTCTTCTGATCAGGAATTTTCTATTCCACCCTATGAGGATTCAGATGCAGAAGAATCCATCCCATCTGCATCTCCTCCGGAGGATTATTCTTTTGGAGAAACCTTGCATACTTTAAGAGAATATTTTCATTGGGAGAGTCAGGATTTCTCTGAATCAAAAAAGAGGCTTAGGGATTTCCTTCTTCTTCCTCAGCATAGGCCTTTGGCAATATCTCCTGTATTAGACATTTTTGTTGATGATATGTTTTCGGAATCAAGCATGGCTCCTGATTCCCGACCTCCAGCTCCTAGTAAGCCAGACAGATATTACAGGGTTCCTGACTCCCACAAATTTCTATTCAAAAATCCTGCTGCTGATCCTGAGACTATCTCACAGGGTCCCAAAGGTGTAAAGGCCTCTACAGCCAAAAATCCTACCCCCTCTGATAGAGATTCCAGGGTGATGGATAGATGGGGAAAGAAGGTTTATACATCTGCAACCTTGGCAATTAGGGCCTTAAACTGCCTGTTTCATATGCTTAAATATCAACAGCATGTTATGGGCTTATTGAAACAGAACATTATGTTGATTTCTGATTGTGTTGAAAATAAAGAATTACAGGAATTGTTGCATGCAGCAGAACAGGTTGGAAAGCATACTTTGCAATGTGGTTTTGATTCCTTGGATGCCTCTTGCAGGGCCGCATTTACTGGATCTGTGATTAGAAGGCATGCCTGGCTCAAGGAACAAAATCTGCCTGATCATGTTAAAGCTAAATTGTTGGATGCCCCTTTACAGCATGATACTCTGTTTGGTAATAAGGTAGAAGAGGTTTTAAAGAAAATGGAAGACAAAGCTAAATCTATACAAATTGTAAAAGATTTCTTATAAGTGCAGCCACCCAGGTTCAGTAGGCACTGGCCTATGAAAATTTGGTCCCTTCCTGTGTCCAACAGAGCCTCTCAAGGCAAATCCAGGTGCTCAAAAGGCTCTAGATACCAATCACAGGGTTCTTACAGGTCAAAGCAATTGGGTGCCTCCACCTCCAAATCTGGAGGAAACAAAGCACAACCCTACAGTAAGCAGTCTCAATGACTTCCCTCTACCTTCACCATGCACTTATCTTTTGGCAGCCCCCTTGGGGGATGAATTAGCACTTCATGCTCAAAATTGGCAGTTAATTACCCAGGACAAATGGGTGTTAAACATAGTATCCCAGGGGTACAGATTTCCTTTCCATACTTTGCCAGTTCCAAACGGTTGGCCAGATCTGCCACAAAATCAACAGGCAGAGGCTCAGAAACAAGTTACGTCCCTCATGGATATGGGGGCTATTCAACCAGTACCAGAACAGGAAAAAGGACAAGGTTTTTATTCAAGACTTTTCCTGGTACCCAGAAAAGACAATGCCTGACGTCCAATACTGGACTTATCAATTTTGAACACATACTTGGACATTCCAAAATTCAAAATGCTGACTTTGCAACAGCTACTGCCTATGCTGGGCAGGAACGCTTGGTTAGTGACTCTAGACTTAAGAGGCATACCTGCATATACCAATAAGGGAATCATGCAAAAGATACCTCCGCTTCAAGGCAGGTTTTTTGCATTACCAATTCTCTGCAATGCCATTTGGCTTATCTACTGTGCCCAGGATCTTTACAAAGTGCCTGGCACCAGTAATTGCATTTTGCAGACAAGGAAGCATATAAATTTATCCTTACCTGGACGACTGTCTCATTCAAGCAGAGAACAAGGACATTCTTCTTCAACATCTGGCGTTTGTAAAAAGGTTTCTAACATGCCTAGGGTACACAATAAATGAAAAGAAATCACAACTGGTACCCTCTCAAATAATTACATTCCTGGGTGCAAGCTTGAATACAACTGCCCAGATGGCTTACCTTACACCAGACAAACAAAGGCAACTGACAGCATACTTCAAACATATGGCAACAAAAACCCAGCTATCTGCAAGACAAATTCTGCAGGCTTTGGGGTTCATGGCATCCTGCATTCTACTAATTCCATATGCAAGACTGCATATGAGGAAACTTCAGTGGTACCTAAAAAGTTTATGGAGTCAACATTGTCACAGTCTGGAAACAATGATTCCTCTCATTCCCTGCCTACAACAGGAGTTTCGTTGGTGGGCAGAGACTTGTCAACAAAACAAGGGACTGTCATTCACTCTACCCCCTGCCACCCAAACCCTAACTACAGATGCATCAGACTATGCTTGGGGGGCCCACCTGGCGGGGATATGCATTCAGGGCATATGGAGCCCAAAACAAATGCATCTGCATATCAATCAGAAAGAGATGCTAGCTGTTCAGAATGCTCTGACAGCCTTCAAGGACTTACTTCATCCAGGACAACTACTGATAAAGACAGACAACACCACGGTTATGTGGTACATAAACAAGCAGGGGGGTACACATTCCTACCCCCTTTGCAGACTAGCCATGGCATGGTGGAACACAGCTTTGACTTACCAAGTACATCTTCAAACTCAATTCCTGCCAGGAAAACAAAACACTCTGGCAGACGACCTAAGCAGAAAACTTATGGACCCGCACGAGTGGAAACTGGATCCACAAATCTTCAGCATGGTAACACAGAAATGGGGGAGCCCAGACATACATCTATTTGCTTCTCCCCAAAATTATCAACTGGACAAATTCTGCACAAGGGCTTATCACAGAGAAGCATGGAACGTGGACGCCCTCCTTCAGTTGGACAAACCTATCAGTCTATGCCTTTCCCCCTCTGCCTCTTCTCTCCAGGGTCTTACTAAAAGTCAGACAGGAAAAAACAAAAATGATCCTGACTGCTCAGGACTGGCCTCTCCAGCACTGGTACCCAATTCTAAGGAATATGTCTCAACTCCCTCCTTGGTACTTGCCACAAATACCTCATCTACTGTCTCAGCAGAACAATCAAATTCTGCACACTCAGCTCCAAACTCTGAACCTTGCAGCATGGCTGATCATTTAATTATTCAAACAACACCTCTCAGTAAATCTGTGATGGATGTCATTTTGGAAGCCAGAAGGCCTAGTACTAGAAAATCTTATGCTGATAAATGGAAGAGATTCTGTGCTTGGAACCAAGCACAAGGAACGGACACAGCAAAACCAAATATCCCTCAGATTTTACAATACTTGACTGAGATGCTTAACAAGGGCCTATCTTTTTCTTCAATAAAAATCCATGCCTCTGCCATCTCGGCTCATTACAACACGGAGCCACTCCTCTTTTCTCATCCTCTGCTAAGACAGTATCTTAGAGGGACCAAAAATTTAAGGCCTCCCAGAAGATCACCAACTTCTGCATGGGACCTCAAGTTTGTGCTGGAAAAACTCACCCTGCTCCTTTTGAACCAGCAGCTACTGCAGATTTAAAATTTTTATCCTGAAAAACAGCTTTCCTCTTGGCAATCACTTCAGCAAGAAGAGTTTCAGAGCTACAGGCTCTCATGGCTGTGGAGCCTTTTATTACATTTTACCCGGACAGGTTGTCCCTCAGGACCAATCCTTCCTTTATGCCTAAGGTGGTATCCAGTGTGGCTCTTAACCAAACAATTCACCTGCCAACATTTTACCTAAATCCGCAGAACAAGGGGGAGTGGATTCTGCATTCATTGGACATACACAGACAACTAAGATTCTACTTAAACAGGACCAAATCTCTAAGTCTGAGTAACTACTGGTGGCATTTGCTTCAGGATCAGAGGGGAAGGCTATATCAAAGAAGACTATTTCTAAGTGGATAAGCCACTCCATCCGTTTCTGCTACTTGCACCATGGTAAACCTGTACCCAAGGGAATCAGGTCACATTCCACCAAGGCTGCCTATACCTCAGCAGCCTTTCTGAGAGGAGTTCCAACCAAAGACATTCTAGAAGCTGCTACTTGGAGCTCTGTTCATACCTTCACAAAGTATTATCATTTGCCTCTCTTCTCCAAATCCAGGGCAGGCTTTGCCACTGCAGTTCTGCAGGGCCTCATAGCCACTCCTAATGCTATTTAGTTCCATCCTCCCATCCATAACTTTGGGATTCTACCCAAATGTAATGACTGCAACAGTGAAACACAAAGAACATAGTACAGTTGAGTACCTACCATAAATGTACATGTTCGAGTGTATTCACTGTTGCAGTCCGGGTTACCCACCCATCATCCCCCTTTTCTATAACTTTTCCTTCCTTCACTATATTCTAAAGCCTTTGAGGTGTATTTGCTTTTAGATGAAGGTAAAGTTAATGTTGGTAAAAGTGCATTTACATATGTATATATATATATATATATATATATATATATATATATATATATATTTGCTCCCCATTTAGGGGGCACCTGACATCTGGGGCAAGAAAAACTGAATAAAATGGCGTCGGCTGCATGTTTTATACCCCTGACGACCTGATGTCGTGGAAGAAGAGACAGCAACTGATGCAGGACCCAAGACTTTGATATTCAGGCTGACTGAGGGCAACCTGCCAACAGATTACCCCAAATGTAATGACTGCAACAGTGAATACACTCGATCATCTACATTTATGGTAAGTGTACACAACTGTACTTTTTAGCTTGCCCATTTAGGCTGAGACCTGTACCCTATAGCTGTGCCAGTGGGGAGTCTTATTGGGGACCTGGTGAGCAAGGGAGCAACCCACCCCAGACTGACTGTGATCTCTGTGTGCACTTAAGGGAAATTGTACTTTACTTTGTGTATTAGTTATCCTTTTCTCTCCTAGGATACGACCTCCCTGGTTTTAGTGGTGAGGATTGAGGCTCCTTGATTGCTGGGCCAGGGCATGGTCATCACAAATGTTTGGCAGTGGTGGGATCTACTTCACACACTAATTGGCTTGTAGTTGTGTGGGTAGAGTGAATTCCTGTAGCTTATGTACAGTGATCTCTAAAAGTGTTTTGTACTCTAAAACAGCCAAGCAGTGTATACTCAGAGTTCAGATCACAATTGTTTTATTTCTTTTGTTAGCTTAGTGTTAGTCAGGGTGAGCAAGCAGCATGTCAGCAGAAGAGTATGGAAAGCTGACAAGGAGCCAGCTGGCGGAGATGTGCCAGGCTAGGGGACTGGGGCATGGAAACCTGACTAAAGCAGACCTGATTGCAGCCTTGGTTACAGCTGCATCAGAGAACAGCAGCCTGGAGGATAATCAGACTGACAGTGGATATGCAACATCCTCAGAGAATGGACAGCTCAGCCTTTCTGCAGTGGACTTAAAAATCCAGCTGGAGCTAAAGAGACTTGAGTTGGAGGCCAGGCGTATGGAACTAGAAGCAGCCAAGAAGATGAGTCTAGAAGCTGAGGAAAATGAATGGCAGAGGAGGCAAATGCTGTCTCTTCGCCAGAGTCATGGACATAATGTGGAAGGGAGTACCTGGACCCCAGAAACACAAAAGTTCAGTAAATTTCTTCCACAGTTTAAAGAGGGGGATAATTTTGATAGCTTCATTCATATGTTTGAGCGGGTATGTAAACAGTATGAAGTTGACCAAGAGCTCTGGGTATGGTTCCTGACCCCCTTTCTCCATGGTAAAGCTGTAACTTCTTTAGCAAAAATGCATGACACTGACTGTTTTGATTATACTGCTGTAAAAAAAACATTTATTAGAATGTTTTAAGCTAACAACTGAAATGTATAGGAAAAAGTTTCGTGAGCATAGACGCAAGGCAGATGAAAATGTATGTGAATATGTTGTTGAACTGAGCAGTTATTTTCATAGCTGGGTGAGTGGATGTCAGGTCACCACTTTTGAAGGGCTGGCAGACCTTTTGGTAAGGGAACAAGCCCTTAGCACTTTGCCTGAGGACATGAGGATCTGGTTAGCTGATAAACAGTGTAGTACTTCAGAGGAGTTAGGGAAGAAGGGAGACCTATACCTAGCAAGCAGGGCAGCCCTACACAGGAAAGGGACCCCCAGTACTGTTCATGGGACTAAAGGAACCCATGGTGGGCAGCACAGACTGCCCCAACAGAATCCGCCAGTAGCAGGGGAAGCCACTAGTCCAGGTACACATCCAGGAGCTAGGGTTAAATGTTTTGAATGCAACCAGTGGGGCCATGTGGCATACAGATGGGGGAGACCCAGACAGACTGCATACTTGCAGCCAGGATTGCTGAGGTGGTTACTTCAGGGAGTGAGCTATGCTGTAGCAGTGAGACTGAATGAGAGCCACAGCAGTTTGTGGGTACTGATGTTCCCTTGGACAGGGTAACTGCAAAGGTAGAGGTGAGTAGTAGTACCCAGGCTGACAGTGAGGCACCACTGTCAGAGGAGGCCAGACTTCCTGTGGAAGAGGACCTGGGAAGGGTTACAAGGAGAGACTTGAGACAGGCTCAGCTCTCAGACCCTACATTGCAAGGCTTGAGGCAGGTAGCTAGGGAGGCACCTGATTCTCAAGGGAAGGGGGAATCTGTATACTGGAACAAAGGGTTACTGTACAGAGAGTTGACCTGAGGAAGGGCTAGAAGGTGAGAGAGTACAGCAGTTGGTAGTGCCTAGAGCTTATTGTCTGGCACTTCTAGCCATAGCCTATGATATTCCCTTTGCAGGTCATGTGGGCATAAAACATACAAAGAGGCATATTATGCAAAACTTCTATTGGCCTGGAATTTCCAGAGATGTAACAGGGTACTGTAGGACCTGTTAGCAGTGCCAAAAGGTAGGCAAGGCAGGAGACAAGGTGAGAGCTCCTTTGATGCCTTTGCCTGTGATTGAGCAGCCATTTCAGAGGGTAGCTATGGATGCTGTGGGTCCTCTGAGTACCCCAAGTTCCACAGGGAAAAAGTATATCCTAGTGATTGTAGATTATGCTACACGATACCGTGAGGCAGTGGCTTTGTCCACCATTGAGGCAGAGAAGGTGGCAAATGCTTTGCTAGAGATTTTCAGCAGGATAGGTTTCCCAAAGGAAATACTGTCTGCCAGAGGTGCCAATTTTATGTCAGACCTGCTGGCTTGCCTGTGGAAGTCCTGTGTGGTGAAGCACATGAAGGCCAACCCCTACCATCTCCAGACTGTTGGTCTTGTTGAGAGATTAAACTCTACAATCAAGTCCATGCTACAGGGATTTGCAGATCAGTTTAAGAGGGAGTGGGACAAATATATGCTCAATCTGTTGTTTGCTTACACAGAGGTTCCCCAGGAATCTACAGGTTTTCACCCTTTGAGTTGCTGTATGGGCATAGGGTGAGAGGACCTCTAGATTTAATTCAAAATGAATGGGAAGGTGAGTGTGAGTATCACAAGGTGTCTGTTGTGGCATATGTCCTGAACCTCAGGATAAGGCTCAGGGAACTCATGGGCCTGGTCCAGGAGAACCTGGCAGAAGCCCAACAACAGAAAAAGGTGTGGTATGACAGGAATGCTCGAGCTAGAGAGTATGCTGTAGGGCAGCAGGTAAGGGTTCTCATTCCTGTCAGACACAACAAGTTGCAAGCAGCTTGGGAGGGACCCTACAAGGTGGTAAGAAAGGTAAGTGATGTTAACTACATGGTGGAAGTGCTAGGCAGATGGCAGGGGCACAAATTGTACCATGTTAACATGATGAAACCTTACCATGATAGTTAGGCCCTTGAGCTGAGCATTTGCAGTAGATTGCAGGAGGAGTCTGAGGGAGATCTGGGGACTGATCTCCTCAGTGAGGCTCGGGCTGACACCTCGGTGGAAGGGGTAGCAATGTCCCAGCAGCTATCTCCTACCCAGGTTCTAGAAATCTGAGCAGCGTTGCTGGAGTTTGGGGGCATGTTCACCGGGAAACCAGGGTGCACCCACCTGGTGCAGCACCAGGTGGATACAGGAGCCCAAAGGCCTATTAGGCAGGCCCCTTATAGGGTGCCTGAGAGAGTCAAACAGACTCTGAGGGAGGATATGTTGGAACTAGGGGTGATTCAAGAGTCCAACAATCCCTGGGCCTCACCACTGGTACTGGTGCCAAAGAAGGATGGCAGAACCAGGTTCTGTGTGGATTACAGGAAATTAAATAGTTACACAGAGTCAGATCTTTACCCCATGCCTAGGACAGAAGAGATCCTAGAGCAGCTGGGTGGGGCTAAGTATCTTAAAACCACTGATCTTACCAAGGGTTACAGGCAGGTGCCCTTGACTCCCAGTGCTAGAGAGAAATCAGCTTTTGTGACTCCTTTTGGTTTGTATGAGTTCACAAAGATGCCCTTTGTGATTAAGAATGCCCCAGCCTTTCCAGAGGCTGGTAGATCATATCTTAGCAGGAGCAGGAGGGTTTGCCCTTGCTTACATGGATGATATTGCTATCTACATCCATTCCTGGCAAGAGCACCTTCAGCATGTTAGGGAGGTGCTGGGCAGACTACAAAGGGCAGGGTTGACCATAAAGCTGAGCAAATGTCAGGTGGATATGGCAGAGGTCTCCTACCTAGGACATAGAGTGGGGAGTGGAAAGATAAGGCCAGAACCTGACAAAGTGGAAGCTATTCAGGCATGGCCTGCACCTGTTACCAAAAAGCAGGTTAGGGCATTCTTAGGGACAGCAGGGTACTACAGAGAGTTCATTCCCAATTATAGTACCATAGCTGCTCCCTTCACAGACCTGACAAGGAAGAACAGGCCAGATAAGGTAGTGTGGACCCCAGCATGTGAACAAGCATTTCAGAAGCTTAAGGAAGCTTTGGGAGGACCCTCTGTGTTAGCCAGTCCAGACTATAGCAAAGAATTTGTTGTGCAGGTGGATGCTTCAAACTATGGGGTGGGGGCTGTACTTAGCCAGATTTCTTCAGAGGGACAAGAGCACCCAGTGGTTTATCTCAGTTGTAGGCTCCAACCCAGAGAGGAATGCTATGCAGCAGTAGAAAAGGAATGTCTAGCCATAGTGTGGGCACTACAAAAACTTCATCCTTATCTGTATGGAAGAAAATTCACTGTGATGACAGATCACAAAACATAGTTAAACAGAGCCAGTCAGCAAAATGCCAAGTTGCTAAGATGGAGTCTGGGGTTGCAAGCATATGATATGTCAGTGCAGCACTGCAGTGGGAGTAGCAATGCCAATGCAGATGGGTTCTCAAGACAGGGAATGGGGTAAGGTGCACCCAGATAGACCTGACACTCTCTAGCGATATTTCTCAAGGGGCACTTGAAAAACTTGCTTGAGTTTCCCGGGGGGGGGGGGTGTGATGATTGGGGAGAGATGGGCAAAGGCTGCCAGCCTAGTCAAATAGAATTTGATACATGATTATATCAGCTGTATAAATAAATGTAAAATACAGGCATGTTTTCTTGATAATAAATGTAAAATACAGGCATGTTTCTTGAGTGTAAAGAATACTGTGAAATGTGGAACTGCAAAATATGTGACAACATTGCACTCTACTGGCCCAGTGATGCATGTTGTGACCCTTTCATGTTAGAATTTGGCTCCACTGTGGCTGGATGAAGGTTTCATGCCCATTGTTATAAGGCTAAAGTTTATGACCAGAATTTAGATGTGAAAGGTGCTTTATTGCTCTAGCTTCTGTTAGAATATACATGTGAAATGTCTTCTATTGTTGTAAGTTTCTGTGCAGGAGTTAGATTGCTAAATAATGCAGTTTGTTTGCTTAGGAAAACCTACGTGTCAAAAATGATGTAATTTGGGGAGAGACTCAGCAAACATGTTTGTTAGTAATATTTAAATACTATTTCTCAGAAGAGACTGGAAGCATTTTGACTTGGGATATCTAACTTATCAGCACTCTGCCTTATGCTCACATGTAAATTTTAGCACTGTGATTTCTTGTAGGAATAGTTAAAGCTAGTAAAGATTAATTAGGTATTTTTCTTTGAAGTCAGACCTGTCCTGCTGTATTATTTTAAGTTTCTGTGTGATCTCTGAACTCTTAGATATCTCTGTGGTGTGGTAGTTTTGTCTTGTGTTTTAATTATTTATTATTAAATATTTTTAAAACCTTCTACCTGTGGCTGATTTGTGTAGAGATAAGGTCTAGAGTACATTGCATATTTATAGAGGTTATTGTAATAGGCCACTCTAAAGTAAGGTTCATAGGTTCATAGGTTCATAGGTTAGTACTAGGCTAACTGCCCTTATGGGCCATTTCACACCTAGCCAGTTACCCCATGTGAGAATCAAACTTTGCATCTTGTATCTGTAAGGTAAACACCTTAACCATTATGCCATCCTCCCACCCCAAGCCTTGACTGTTAGTAATACTACCATTGAATATTAATATTGCATAGTAATAACTGGACGCCCTTTTAAGGGCCTTTTAGTAGCTGATATTATTAACTGGGTGGTGGCAGTAATTACTACCGCATAGTCTGGGTAAAGGGGCACAGTTAGAGAATCTGTGTTAGCCTTTCCCAGGAGTGTCTGTGAAGTTGTATACTTATCTCAAAGTGTGTGTGTGTTGTGTCAGCTACTTGGCAGGGGCACGAAGCACTGGTTGGACAGAGAGGGTACTGGAGGTTTTAGTTTGCCCAGTTAGGCTGAGACCTGTACCTTATATCTGTGCCAGTGGGGAGTCTTATTGGGGACCTGGTGAGCAAGGGAGCAACCAGCCCCAGACTGACTGTGATCTCTGTATGCACTTAAGGGAAATTGTACTTTACTGTGTGTATTAGTTATCCTTTTCTCTTCTAGGAGACGACCTCCCTGGTGTTAGTGGTGAGGATTGAGGCTCCTTGATTGCTGGGCCAAGGCACAGTCATCACAATGAATATATATGCTATGGAAGTTAGGGGAGAGGCAGGTATAAAGTATGTGAGGCAAGTACAAGGAAGTAAAGAGTAGAATAGGGAAAAGGAGTTAAAGTTGAGAAGAGAAAAGACTTGTTTGTATATTAGGGAAAGGGTGTTTTAGACCTAATATGTACAGTTGGAGTTAAGGGCAGGGGTTGGTTTAAGGTTAGCACATATGAGTAAAGTGGGCAGTGGGACTATGTTAGTAGAACAAGTGGGTTTTTTTTGTCTTTCACTAAAGTCTTTGCTTCTGTATTTCTTTCTGTATGCTACTGTTGTTAGAGAACTGGCTATGAAATTATCTGCAAGTATGGCAGTGCACTAAGGCTGGCTCATTAAAAGCTGCTCACCCATATATGATAGATTACCTTAGGAGAAGACCGTATGAGATAAGGGTTGGCATAATGATTAAGGCTTTAAACTCCCAGATACAAGGTGCAGAGTTAAATTCTGACCTTGGGTTATTGGCTGGGTTTGTAATATCTATCCTTTCCAATAGGCGTGCAAAATCAGAGTTCAGTGGGCCAGGGTTACTAGAAGGCTTAAAAGTAAATTGAACTGTCTAATAACATAAGGTGTGTAAAAGCAGAGTTCAGTGAGCCAGGGTTACTAGAAGGCTTAAAAGTAAACTGAACTATCTAATAACATAAGGAACTGCAAAAAAATTCATTTTAAATGTATTTTTTATTCCTTACTAGACTGACCATCTGACATTGCCAACACACTATTAACCATTGCATACCCTCTGTCCTGCCTGTGATAAGAATACATTGTCTTTCTTTATCAGTTCATCTACTGGTAAGGAGATACCTTAGTGATAATTTTATCTTTGTGATTGTTGGTAGGGATTGGTATCAGATGATGCTTGTAGCTCATATATCTGGCTTAGTTCGTCATGTCCTATTTCCTCCTCTGTATGGCAGTTAGTGCACATACAGATGTTTATTTCCACGTCTAATCCCCAGCTATGACATGTCCAAGCAAGCAACAATTCTTGGTGCTTCCTGTACACCCATATATCACTTGTCTAGCTGCAAGGTGTCATTTGTATTACAGGAAGTAGACATCATCCAATGCCCTGACTATATACCCGATCAGCAGAACAGGTGCTAGAAAGACTGGACAGGGATGATGGGAGTGAGCAGCTGTTGCTGACTCGTCCATCCTGAGGGAAGGATGGCTCCTTGAATTACTCCATTGGTGATACCTACAGGAGTATATTTCCTGTAGCAGTGAGTCTAGCAAACTTGTGCTACAGTGATACTGCTTACAAGGGGAGTAGCATATGTGCTTGCAGGCAGCAGTTATAGAGCTTACAACCCACAAGTGGAGTTGGTTAAGTGGGGGTACCCAGTCCCTGACACACAGATGATGATGTTCTTCATGTTTCACTGTCGCAGTCATCACTTGTGGGGTTATCCCCTGCTAGGTAGTCCTCGGCCGGCTCGAATACCAGAGTAAAGGGTTTCCCTCCTGCATCTGCTGTCTGGTGTTTGAAACTGATGTCAGGTCATCAGGGCTATAAACTGAGGCAGCCAATGCCATTGCATCAGTCTTTCTTGCTGTGGAGCCCAAAGCAGAAGCAGTTCATGAGTGCATCGGTCGGCCATTGCCAGAGTGATGGAGTAACCATCTAAAGCTAAGCACCCCATTGGGGAAACTTTTCTTGTATTTAACCAAATTCAGAGAAAGTAAATAATTGCCGCCATTATGGAAAACAGATCCCACACTGAGACTTTCATACCCTGTGCATCACTTGCCTAGGCCACAACCATTATGTCCCTGGATGTCAGTTCTGTGCTCTGTTTAGTGCTAGGACTATCAGGAGAAGGGCTGAAATTGCAGCTAGACACTTCGGCAAGAGTATTTCTCACTGCAAAATGGTGTCAGTCAGTCAGGCTGCTGTTGAATTTCCAAAAAAAGAAGAAATATAAGGAAAAGGATAGGCCTCAGAGAGTTAGACCCTCTGATAATTCTGGTCTGAAGTAAGCTAACCTTCCATCAGTGAGGTGCCTTCACAGCCCCTGCCGCCAGCTGAGGAACTGTCGCAGGTCTCTACTGAGACCTCTTTGGAGTCCGGTACGCCATCGGGTCCATCTTCTCCTGCCAGTATGTTGGTCTTCAGTCCTGCGGTTGGATCCGGAGCCACTTCACAGGCACCGGCTTCTGCAGAGACAGTACCAATGACTGACACCAGGCAGAGACCGATGACCACGCTGCCGGTTAAACTAACCTTGCATAAGGTCATTGAATCCATGAGGCCCAAGACCAGGACTAACCCTATAAAGACCCCATCCCAGGGGCCCAGCCACTGACTTCCTTCCACCCAGCCTGCCACACATTTACAGCAGCTGCTCAGAATGGCAGAGGATTTAATCATGCTGATAAGAGGAAGCCAGCCTACCGAAGCCACCCCAGCCAAAAGGAAGAGGGATACTTCCCCTAAGGCTCTTTCTGACCAGGAGTCAAAAGGGTCTGAGCTAGAAGAGTCGGACACTGAAGAGCAGCCTGTTGCAGCATTTGAGGATTCTGATGCTGAGGACCCCATTCCTTCTGCCTCCTTGCCTGAGGTCCTTTCTTTCGGGGAAACTTTAAATTCTGTCATGGAACATTTTCACTGGGAGGCACAAGATTGCCCTAAGTCAAAGAAGAGACTGACAGAGTTCCTTGACCTGCCACAGCACAAACCCTTGGCCATTCCTCCAGTCCTGGATGTGGTGGAGGGCATCTTCTTGGAATCTGGACTCACCCCAGACTCCCTAACCCCTGCCCCCAGGAAGCCAGACAGATATTATAGGGTGCAAGACACCCACAAGTATATTTTTAAAAACCCTACAGCTGACCCAGAGGTCATTACTCAAGGTCCCAAGGGGGCTAGGGCTAGCTCCTCAAAAAAATCCATCCCAACTGATAAAGAGAGCAGAGCCTTAGACAGACCAGGAAAGATGGTCTACACTTCAACTACCTTAGCCATTAGAGCTCTGAATTCTCAATTTCATATGTTCAAATACCAACAAAATGTGCTGGAATTATTAAAACAAAGAATATCCATCCTACCAGACAGCAGTACAACCAAAGAACTAGTAGATCTTATACTTTCTAGCTCCCAGGTAGCCAAGCATTCCCTGAATTGTGGGCTTGATGCCTTGGAAGCTTCTAGCAGGGCTGCAGTATCTGGCTCACTGATCAGAAGGTATGCCTGGTTAAGGGAACAACCATTGCCTGACCAGGTAAAGTCCAAGTTATTAGATGCACCTCTGGACAAGGACCAGCTGTTTGGACCTAAAGCTGAGGAAGTTATTAAGAAAATGGAAGACAAGGCAAAGTCTATGCATACTGTGAAGGATTTTTTCAGGTACAGCCTCCCAGGTTCAGTAGGAACTTCCCCACAAAGCACTGGTCCTTTCCTACCCAAACAAAACCTGTGCAGAGGAAGGGGTGCAGGGACAGGCCTTCTCGGCACCAGTTACAAAGCCAACAGAGATCCAGGCAATGGATGTCTACAACCAGTAGGCAAGGGAGTTCTAAGCCCACTCTCTTCTCCAAGGACTCGGAATGACTCTGGCCCCCATCCCCCCAGAGAGACTAGGAGGAAGACTTTCCCTCTTTCTAGGGAATTGGCAGGCCATCACCTCAGATCTATAGGTCCTAAAAATTATTACCAGTGGGTACAGATTCTCTTTCAAGAAGAAAACCATATATTCAGGTTTTTTCACCACAAACCAAAGAAAAATAGATAGAATATAACTGACCACAGGTTCCAATAAGATAAGAAAAAGGTTTATTACAAGGACTCCTTGAAGGCTTTTTCAGCTGAGACGTCAGAGTAATAAATCTGTTTCTTATCTTATTGGAACCAGATATTCAGGTTTCCCTGATGTACCAGCAAATCAGAGGGCAGAGGCAATCCACCAGATCCAAAAGCTTTGTGCCCAAGGCACGGTGGAACCTGTACCAAAGGAACAGGCTGGAAAAGGGTTTTATTACAGACTGTTCCTGGAATCCATCAGGAATAGCATAGGGAAAACTTATTCCTCCAGTCCGAATCAGGTTCATGAACAAAAACTGCACAAACGAACCCCCTGAGGATTTCAGTTATGTATGCAAGTAACATTAGGCTGTTACAGGAGATTGATTCCAGAAATTGGAATGTACTTCAATCAGATGAAAAGGTTAAAACATTGGTAGGAGATAACCCCAGATATGCATATAAAAACAAGAAATCCATTAAGAGGCTTTTATGTGGACCTAGATATGGCCATGAGTTGAATACTGAACCCATAACACACAATCATGGAACCTTTCCCTGTAATTCCTGTAATTATTGTAAATATATTGATGAGAAAGGATGTTTTGAGCACCCAGATAGGAGGAAGACTGTTTACTTTAAACTATCAGCTTACTGTAATACCACAAATATTGTATATTTAGCTCACTGTAATGTATGTTGCTCATTTTATATAGGTATGACCACACGGAGGTTACGTGATAGGATCAGGGAGCATGTTTATGATATATATAGGAGGGCAGAGACTAATGCCCTAGCAAGTGGCATTAGATACGACACACAAATTTAAATCCATGGTAATAGAGAAAGTCAAAATAGGTTGTAGAGGTGGCCCTATAATGGATCATTAGGATGTGGGCTAATGTATGCAGTGGCCTCAATGACAAAGATTCTATTAAACCTGTACTTACTCATAAACCATTGCGCAGATAAAAAATTTTAAATGTAATTTTAAATATATTTTATAGGTTTATTCTAGGACTACAGACTAGACTTGACACTTTAAGTATGCCTATTATATTGTTTTTAATTTACAGCTTAATAGTATTCTCTTAATTGAACTTTATTTCTGACTGGCTGTTTGTAACTTTTAAATATGAGTGAGTAATGATTTTAACTGTCTAATGAAGAAGCTACGAAAGCGCTCACCATTGTCTGTACTTTGTCTGTGGATTAAAATTGAACTGTATCGTCACCTGCCTTGGTCTGGTGCCTCCTATATTTTTTACATTGAATATTTTGCCAATGCTGATGCCACATGCTTGGCTAGTGACCCTAGATCTGAAGGATGCCTACTTCTATATCCCCACAAGGAAGTCCTGCAGGAGTTTCCTGCACTTCTAAGCAGGGTCAGAACACTTTCAGTTCTCTTCCCTGCCCTTTGGTTTATCTTCTCCTCCCAGAGTCTTTACCAACTGCCTGGCCCGTTATTGCCTTTTGCAGACAGAAGGGCATACAGATTTATCCCTACCGGGACGACTGCCTCATCCAGGTGGACACCAAGGAAAGACTCCTGCAGGACCTTACTTTTATTCAGACTCCCCTAACCTACCTGGGATTCGCAATCAATCAGCAGAAGTCCCAAATTTACCCCACAAGACTCTTAACCTTCCTGGGAGCTCTTCTGGACACAAACAGCCTCCCTCCCTCCAAAGAAGCAGAGTTTCCTCCCCTCTTACTTTTCACAGCTGGCCTGCAGAACCCACCTGACAGCAAGGAAATTGCAGCAGGCACTGGGATACATGGCCTCCTGCATCCTGTTGGTACCCCTAGCCAGACTGCACATGAGGAAACTACAATGGTACCTCAGGAACCTTTGGTGCCAATACTCACAGTCACTGGAACACCAACTGCCCCTGATTCATTGCTTAAAGAAGGAGCTCCTATGGTGGGCAGAGGTGTGTACACTGAACAAGGGTCTACCCTTCATCACTCTTCCCCAGGGCCAGACCATCACCACAGACACTTCAGACATGGCCTGGGGGCACACCGAGGAAGAAGAGGCATTTGGGAACAGGAAGTTCAGGCCTTCCATATCAACCTAAAAGAAATGCTGGTGGTGCACAGGGCAATCCTAGCTTTCAAGGATCACCTGAGACTTGGAGTGCTCTTAGTCAGGACAGACAACACAACAGTAATGTGGTACATCAACAAGCAGGGGCGCACTCACTCCTAATCCCTGTGTTGCTTAGCTAAGCAAATCTGGCAGTCAGCCACAAATCTGGTACTGCATCTAATAGCTCAGTATATCCCAGGGAAACAGAACACCCTGGCAAACCAGTTAAGCAGAAGCATCCTGGATCCCCATGAGTGGCAGCTGCACAGGGGGACCTTTCTCAACATCAGGCAAAACTGGGGGAACCTGGACATAGAACTTTTTGCAACCACAGAGAACCACCAGCTAACCAAGTTCTGCTCCAGAGTTTCCATCCAGAAGCATGAAGGGTGGACTACCTCTCCTTCCATTGGGGCAACCTGTTTGTGTATGCATTCCATCCCTTGCCCTTGATTCCCAGGGTACTTCTCCAGCTCAAGGAGGAAGGACCAAAAGCTATTCTCATTGTTCCAGACTGACCCAGACAGCAATGGTGCCCCTTGCTCCTCAGTCTGGCCAAAATGCCTCCCATGCACCTGCCTCTCACAGCAAACCTTCTAACTCAGGAGAAAGGGACGGTATTGCATCCAAGCCTCCCCACACTCAAGTTGCTCACATGAGTTATACTCCAAAGATGGATGACACTACAGCCTTAATCATGCAGGTTTAAAATATTATTAAGGAGGCCAGAAGACCCAGCACCAGAAAATTCTACTCTGCCAAATGGAAAAGATTTACTATCTGGTGCCAGACCAAAGGTGTTAACAACACCCATGCCAGTCTGACATTGGTTCTGCACTACCTGTCAGAGCTCCTACAAAAGGGATTGTCATACTCCTCCATCAAGATACATGCCTTGGCTATCTCTGCCTATACCCAATTGGATCAGCCCATATTTTCTCACCCCCTGTTAAAGCAGTTCCTTAGGAGAGTGGCCCACATCAGACCACCTAGAAGGCTACTTGTTCCAGTGTGGGATTTAAACTTTGTCATGGAAAAATTGACTTTGCCTCCTTTTGAACCAGTTGCCTCAGCAGACCTGAAGTACCTTTCTTGGAAAACTGCCTTCTTGCTGGCCATTACCTCAGCCAGGAGAGTTTCTGAGCTTCAGGCCCTTATGGCCACTAAGCCTATCATCATTTTCCATGCTGACAGGGTGTATGTTAGGGCCAACCCCTCCTTTATGCCTAAGGTGGTCTTGAATGTTACCCTCAATCAGGCCATCCATCTTCCTACCTATTTTCCCAACTCACATAATAAAGGGGAAAGAATTTTGCAAACCCTGGATGTGCACAGACAATTGAGCTATTACCTGGATAGGACTAAATCATTCAGAAAATCTGTACAGCTACTGGTCTCTTTTGCTCTTGGAGCAGACGGGAACCCCATATCCAAACAGACCTTTTCTAAATGGATCTCACATTGCATCCATTTCTGCTATTCCTTTCATGGAAAGAGTCCTCCCAAATCCATCAGATCACATTCCACTAGGACAGCCTCTACTTCCATTGCCTTCCTGTATATTTTGGAAGCTGCTACCTGGACATCCATCCACACATTCACCAAACACTAGCAGCTGGTTACCGTCTCCAAAACCAGGGCAGGTTTTACATTTGCAGTCCTGCAGGGCATGCTGGCATCCCCTTGAAATGGAGCAACCTTGGAGTTTTGCTCCTTCCTGTCCTTTCCTCCACCCTGTTTCTCAGCTTTGGGAATCTTCACAGAAGTTGTGACTGCAGCAGTGAAACACAAAGAACATAGTACAGTTGTGTACACTTACCATAAGTGTATATGTTCGAGTGTATTCACTGTTCCAGTCCTGTTTCCCTCCCACCATCACCCTTTTTCTCTTTCTTGGGGGTTCCTACCTATTGGGGGCAAGAAAAACTGATGTAATGGTGTCGGCTGCCTCATTTTATAGCCCTGACAACCTGACGTCAGCTTCAGATACCAGACAGCTGACGCAGAAGGGAAACCCTTTACTCTGGTATTCGGGCTGGCCGAGGGCTACCCAGCAGGGATAATCCCACAAGTGATGACTGCAACAGTGAATACACTCAAACATCTACATTTATGGTAAGTGTACATAACTGTACTTTCCCTCTGTTCATGTCATGGAAGAATAAATAGATATAGGGTTGTTTCTTCTGGAGAATGAATGGGCCAAATGAGTGGCCAGGTGTCTAGGGTTTGATAGCAGTGTACTGGGGAAAAGAAAAAAAAAGTATACGTAAGCCATTGTTAGACACTCACTTCTATCCCTTTCAATTAGTGGTTTCAGTGGCCAGAGGTAAAAGAATCTAGTTTTCATAGGCGGAAGTCAGCTTTATTTCTATGCATCCTGAAGCTAATGAATAATATGTAAATATAATGTAATATTTATTTTGTATTTAGAATTATTTATGGAACTGTGCCTGTGATGAAATTTTGTACACCAAAGTTGTTCCATGCAAGCTAAATGTTAATAGCAGATCCCAAGGCAACTACCTTGTCATTCATCACTAATGTATATGGGTACATAAAATCCAACAATTGATACTGCTGTTTTTTTTTCCCCATAAAACATTCTGCACAGGAATTAGCAGCATAGAACGAAGAAGTAGCGGTGTAGCTGGGGTAACTGATACCGTACATCAACTTCCAGACTTTTGCCCTCCCCCAAGGGAATAGCCAAATGGTTCAAAAATCTATGGTGCTTCCTTCCCTAATAAAATGTTCCTTTTTATCTTAAATGTATAATTAAAAATGAAACATATTAAAATAAGTGCATAACTACCCACTTTGTTTGTTCACTCATACCCTTTAAATTTAATTTGTGTGTGTGAAGATGGGACATTTGATCCATTTGTAACTAGCAACCCCCTAAAAGTTAATTTTCATACTGTAACTTACATGATCATGCCAGACTACAAGCATGACAGGAACACTGGTAATGGTGGGGGAATTCGATGTATGCTCTGTCTTGATACTACTGAGTTTATACTTCCAGATTAGGAGCCATTCCACGTCACAGAAATTGCTCTTATAATTGTCACCATTATACTGAATTATAAAATAGTAATCAAAACAGCTGCAGACTTTCTTTATTTACAGTAGTGCTTCTCTGAATGAATGCAGATTTTGCCAGATTTTGTTGCATTGCATTGCATTGCTGCTCAATAAACAGCAAAAAAGAAAAAAAAATAAGTTTATGTATTAAGCAATCCATGCCTAGACTGCCTGAAAATTATTCTAAACAAATTCTCAAAAGCAGTTAGAAAAAAAAAAGACTACCTTAGCTTCAGGCACTGATGAGATATATACTCTTATTTATCAAAGGCATCTTTGATGTACCATTTCTCATTTGCTTAACTCTAACAGTAAGATCAGAAAATACTAAAGAGCTGTGCTTGATTTATGTGTAAGACTGGTTCATAAGAAAGATGTTAGTAAGACAATTAATGTCCCATCAGTTTAGCATCATGACTTTGTAAAATCTCAGGATACACTTGAAATGTGCAGAACATTTACAGCTCATATATTATGGATACAGTCTATTATTACTTCCATGATACCTTTTCTGCTTTATGAGTTGTATGATTCTGAACTAGTTCCTATGGTGCTGCAAGCTCCTGTCCACGTATACATAATGGTCTTAGACAAGCAAACACAAGCGTTTGATTAATGACAACAAAATAGCCTTTTTCCTTTTAGATATGAATGCAGATAATGTTATTGGCAACTGAACTGCATTTTGGTTAAGTCAGATAACGCACAGGATCAGTAAACCCACTTGTGTAAGTTGGGCAACATAACTAGGCAACCAGAGGAGCATTGTACATCTTAGTATGGACTACCTTATTATTCGATGTAAGGCAAAATTTACAGTTCAAATTTATTAGATGACTGAAGACTGAGTTGCATTAATAACACTCCTTCTGTACCTACCCTGCAGGTATTGTTCCCTGGGTTAATGATAACAGTATTATACACCAAAACTGTAACACAAAGTGATACATTTAGCTGATAAGAGTGGCAGAAATGCTGTGACAGACCAACTACATGCAAGTGCAAAGCCATAAAGAAGTAAGAGACAAAGAGCGTCCCAAAAATTATCTGTTTGCGATCAATGACAGTAAAAAGGAGAAATGGTTTGTTAAAAAAACTGTATGTTTGTATGTATGGATATATGTATGAATGTGTGCATTTGTTTATTTATTGTATATTGTTTACCTGGTAAAGTCCAAAGGCCTCTTCACTCTTTTAACTTGGAAACCTAGGAAAAAAATCTAACTGAATCAATATGGTTTTATTATGTTTTGTTTTTTTTTTTTTTTTAGAAAATAAAACATGTTGAAACAAAAAATGTATAAAACACAAAATGCTGAAACCTATTTAATGCAGAACCACCCCCATGCCCCCGGTTAATTATATGCATCAACTGCAGGATGGCACAACAGAGGGGAAAGGGAAAATTC